>NC_092335.1:235087500-235122500 GCF_046630445.1 Rutidosis leptorrhynchoides
ATAATATCTCAAATTCTAAATCTTATTCATGCCCTTGTTCCAACCGCCAATCATCTCGGAGTAATAGAAGAAGTCAACGAGCTTCGCGCTCGAGTAATGACTTTAGAGAGTATGATGCACAACTTGCAGGAATCATAGGAATCAACAGCACCACCAGCCTCAGCACCAACAACAACATCCGCATCACACACCTCAACATCACAATCTGTACCTCGAGCATAATCCTCATTTTACATATCGTTCTACGCCAACAGCAGACGCCCCATAGACACCAAGGAATGCCAACAACAATGAACGATGAAGTATTAATTCATAACTTCATTGGAGAAATATTATGCGGTGACTATGTAATCTCTAATGTTTTAGAGATTATTCATTTCTAGTTCCAGTCAAAAATCAAATGAGTTTAATATTTGATTAACTCATTAAATCTGTATTACATCTGAAGAAAATATACATGCATGCATATATTTTCATAAAGACTGTAATAAAAAATCTTTTGTACAAAATATTACTTGTGAAATTTTAACGGGTAGGTAATACTCGAGAAATATTTAAGTTCACAATTAATATGTTACACTGTACATTCTTCAATTATTCAATTATCATTAAACTATACTCACTACTTTCACAACGATATACATTCTTTCATAGAAATAAGAACAACCATTCTCATTCAAATTCAATTACATATTCTGAATTTAACAGATCAGAATCCAAGTCAAGATATAACAGATAGCATCACTCTTAGATTTGTAACAACCCAACCCGTTATCCAACCTTAAACACGAAATATATATATATATATATATATATATATATATATATATATATATATATATATATATATATATATATATATATATATATACACAGATAAGGTGCGCGGTGCGCACCACCCATTGTGCGCGGCGCGCAGAAGGCCTGATCAGTTCTGTCCGGTTTTGTCATTTTTCGAATAAAGATCTCCCACTTCCCAACACTTTTAGACAAAATGCTTTTCACAACATTTTATAATATGTAAAACTAACACGTTTCAATAATAGAACAAGATTTACTACACCGGGCCCGCATCGGCTGTTTTACAACTTTCGTACAAAATACAAGTTTTCGACTACATGAGTTTAAGTTCCAAACACAACCACGAGCATGATGTTTGGGGATAAACTACCCAATCCTAAGTCGAAACCAAAAGTAATCCAAGCAAGCATCAAAAGGGGAAGTCATCTAATCCCGAGCATACCCTTGCCACGTCCGCCTTCGAACCTAAAAATATAAACAACGAGAGGGTAAGCTAATGCTTAGTGAATCCAATACTTATACGCATACATACATAATCCAATTACTTGCATACACCTACACAAACAACACAAATATCATTAGCAAACCACAATAAACGAAATAATCCACGTATAATGCTAATAAAACGTACACATCCCAATATACCCAATGTCGACATTCGACTCGATGGTGGCCGGCGAAGAGTAGTAGGTCAAATACGTTAACTACTCACCACCCATCGCAACGCGTACATGGCCGACGAAGAGCGGTAGGTCAAAATCGTTAACCACTCACCACTACGCACCATGAGGCCGAAAAAAAGTGCAACCGAAACGTTAACACTTACCTCAATCACAAGGATGGCCGACGAAAAGCGGAACCGCTTACCATCCCACGATAAGTGGCCAACGAAGAGCGGATCCCCAAACGGATGACGCTCACCACTTACCCAAACACACATGTGGCCGACAAAGAGCGATAGGTCAAACATTAATCACTCGCCACATAACCAAATACTCACATGTGACCGACGAAGAGCGATAGGTCAAACGTTAATCACTCGTCACATGCTCACCTCCAATTGTGGTCAACAAAGAGTCATTCCTTTCGGATATCACTCACCCCATTCCAAACACACACACATACACACGTGGCCGACAAAGAGCGATAGGTCAAACGTTAATCGCTCACCACATACACAAACCGAATATAGCCAACGAAGAGCTATCCACACAGATATCACTCACTATATTTTCCAAACTCAATTGTGGTCCACGAAAAGTGAATCCTAACGGATGTCACTTACCACTTCGCAAACAAGCAACCAAATTATATACATAAACATATAAATATTCCACTCACCTCGATTACTTGAAAAGCAATCTCGCTTGAGCTCCTAATCGTCCAAATGCAAATCACCTAAGTAATTCACAACAAGTAAGCCAAACACTCAAGCTTATAACCAAAATACCAATAAGTGCAATATTAACCCAATTGCACTTACTTCCAATTTGACTAAGTTAAATCTCACCCCAAACACCCATAATCACAATCGACTAGTGATTATGTTCCAACAACCCATTTACTCAAGGTTTCATCATCAAAACACATTACTTGCATCAATCTACACAAAACCCATTTTGACCTAATCTCAAGTCAAAACACCCATTTGCAAGTATACACTAATAATCACTTATAACCTAAGTTAACAAGTGATTTCACATCCACACATGATTATCAACTAATCAATTTCATCATCCAACCCAAAACCCACCAACAATGGTTATCAACACCATTTACTAGCTCAATCACCCAATTATCAACTAGTGGGTTTACTCAAGAACACCCAAATCAAAACCCCAAATATGAACACTAAATCAAACTATAAAAATTCGGAGTTAGAACTTACCAATACTACCACAACGCAGCCAAGAGCGAGATGAACAACCTTAACACTTGAGCTTTTGATCGATTCGAGCTCCTTCTTCTCCAAATCTCCAAATCTCTCTCTAGAAATCTCTCTCTCTCTCTCTAAGAATGAAATGAGAGTGTTTGTGGATTTGAAATGTGGTCCAAAACTAGATCCAAAACTGATAATATGGCTACACATCCGGCCTCAAGTGAAAAGACCAAAATGCCCTTCATTTAACTCAAAATTGCAAAAACAGAATTCTGTCGCAGGGGCTGTGCGTGGCGCGCTCACTTAGATGTGCGCGGCGCGCACCATGGTCTGATCAGTCTGTCTGTTTCAGTTTAAATCCAGTTTGATTATACAATGTTCATGTACTCAAGTACACTTGGGTTTAGGGTCTTACAACTCTCCCCCACTTAAATTGGATCATGTCCCCGTGATCCTCGCCATTCTAACAAACAGGACCCACACTCTATGGTCCTCCGACATCCATCCAAATTCGATGTCCACAACAATTTCCACAAATCCGAAGATTTTACACAAATCCTTTAGGTGACTTTACTCAAAAGTTACCTTTCCGATTTAAATCATCACCCGTGATTTACTAAATCTACCAAATCGAGCACTAAATCTCGCTTCATCCCCGAACCGGAAAGAACTCATGCCTCGACTGCATGACAAACACATGCTATCATTCCAAATTTCGTACCGAGTTAGCAATCCCTTTAGCGTACCCTTATCATGTACATCACTAAAGTAACAACGCACCAATAATATGGCCAACAAACATCACAATGGAGCCGACAAAAAGTGAATCCTCACGATCGGATACCACTTGCCCCACATTCACACGCGTACGTGGCTGACGAAAAGCAGTAGATCAAGCGTTAACCACTTACCACTACGCAACAAGAGGCTGACAAAAAGCGCATCCTTACGGATCACACTTACCTCTCCTCACACATGGCCAAACAAAAGCGATTCCTAACAGAAATCGCATTCCACACACCAATAAGTAGCCGACGAAAAGCGAATCCTAACGGATAACACTTACTACTTATCACGCTCCAACCGTGGCCAACGAAAAGTGAATCCTCGCAATTGGATAGCACTTGCCACAATACATACAATTTAACTAAAATTGCATTTCACCACAAAATCCATTAGTGTACTTAACATCGCGTAATCACTAATTCCCCGGGTGATGTCTTAAACACCGCGACTAACTCACCCCTATGACTATGTGGTGTCTTAAACACCGCGACAATTCCACATGTCAATCAAACCAATGAGTGGAATCTTAAACACCGCGACTAATCCACCCAAGTAAAATCCATTATACACATGCACGCATCATACGTACGCGTACACAACGCCATCGCAATCGAGCAAGAACCACCTATATCGAACATAGGTACAGCACAACCATTCTCTAGCAAATAATCCGACATGCACACCCCTTAACCGAGAGATTTCACCTTGCTCGTCAAACACGTTCATTATCTCCCAACAAGATTTACCACATTACCACCTCAGTGATAATTTAAATCCAAAATCATAAGTACAATTTAACTGAAAATGTACTCTACCACAAATCGACCAAATCTAGGTCCCGACACAAATTTTGGATCCACTATGAGCATCATCCGAAATCTCACACTAAAACCTCCTCGCGTGGGAGTGTAACTCCCCCACTTGGAACTACGTCCCATAACCGCATTTGTACAACCGTACAATGCTACCAAAGGTAGACTTTACTAACAATTGGGTTCACACGACCCATCACCATATCTTGCTCTAACCTTGAGCATACAAAGGATCTTTACCTATCCTTAATCACTTCGAACGAAGAGTTCATCACAATTACACATACTTTATTCTTGCAATCCTCCGATTGCCATAGCTTGTCAAAGTTCCACCTAGTCACTTATGTACCTAAGGGTTTCTCTCCGGTACCCTAAGTACAATGTAACCACAACATCGCAGGAGTCGGACATTACGCTTGCAGGTATGAAAGAGGCACCTAACCTCGCGTCACATAGACTCCACTATCAACATTCATTGAGACTGAAAAGCTCGACCTCGAGGGTTCCATTCATCCGATGTCACCCATCACAACACTAAAGTGTCCTTAAGTCATCCGTACCCGACGAAACTTATGTTTCATCAATTACGTCACAAAAGCGACTATGCGCTACCAAAACAACACCAAAGCCCATTCTCATGGCTTGGTAAAATCTTTCGCCCAACACTAAGGAATGCTTGGAAACACCAAGTCTTATGCCCCTCGCACGTCAATCTGACCATTATCATAGGATAATTCCATAAGGAACGCTACCCCTCATTACACTACGCACTAACACAAAATGCATTAAACAAAATCATAAGCACATTTCGAAAGAAATATCGAAAAGTACCTGAACATCGTCGTTAAGTTCTCATGCATCACCAACTAGTTCCGGACAGGCCGACTTTCAGTGTCCCTCCTTTCGACAATTAAAACATGTAACCTTGTTAGACTTCGCATTCGTACATTCGCGCGACAAATGACCCCGTTGTCCGCAATTATAACACGTGGGTATAAAACCACCGGTACCACTCTTCTTCACGCTTTCGTTTCCCTCGAAAGTACTCTTACCCTTCTTGTTCGAATGCACCGTAGTTTCGAACTTTCGCTTACTAACATCGGAGCCACTCCTCTTCAGGACAAGCGTCTCGAAACCCTTCGCCATGTCAAATAATTTGTCAAAAGTTTTCACCGCGTTCCTACTAATTTTCTCTTGGTAGTGGTCATTTAAAGTTCGGTAAAAGTCTTCCTTCAACATATGATCATTCCCGACAAACTCCGGGCAAAATTGGATCTTCGATAAGAAAACGGATTTGAGAGTGTTTAAATCCATCGACCCTTGCCTCAAAGCACACAACTCATCTTTAAGCTTAGAAAGATCGGCCGAAGTACGGTACTCCTTGAAAAATTCTTTCTTAAACTCGTCCCATGCGAACTCCATACATTGTTCATCACCATAGAGTTGGATTTTCGCATCCCACCACAACTTGGCGTCACCCCTTAGCATACTACTACCATACCTTGTCTTCTTATCGAGAGGGCACTCACTAGTACGAAAGGCCCCCTCCATATCGGAGATCCAGCGATTGCTCTTTAGCGGATCTCGTTCACCATCAAAAGTGGGAGGTTGAGCATCCTTTAAGTTTTTGTAGTAGAAGTCTCGCCTTCCTATATTATCTTCGCGGAGAACAACCTTAACTTGTTCCTTGACTAGATTGACTACTTGCTCGTCAATCGTATCTAAGAACATCTTTTTAATGTCCTCTAGAAACTCCGCCTTTTGATGCTCAAATATGGCCTCAACCTTGGCCGTGAACTCGGAGTCCTCACCTTGATCACCATTATCATGTCCGTTCCTCGTCTTTATTCTAAGAAATGAACTCAGTTAGGAACGCAACACAAATAAATTATATACACCGTCGCGAACAATAATCACAATCAAGTAAATACGCCACCGTTCGCACATCCCATCTAATTCAATACTTGTTATACATCACTTACTTGACTTGGCTTACAACCGTAATAATGGTCGCGAAGCATTATTACGCTCACACGCCATGCCGAGCTCATGAATACAACAATCATCTCGCTAGAAGTTCAACACAAAACAACATGATTAGTAACAACATTATCAAGACATAGTTAGTTCACCTATTCTATAAGGCACTAACTAAAACCCGAACCGACCCATAATCCTACAAGTCCCGCAACAAATAAGCACACACAAAAAGTCTAAGTCTAGGCGCCTATCTCAAGTCACCTAAATCCCTTAGACCATGCTCTGATACCACTTGTAACAACCCAACCCGTTATCCAACTTTAAACACGAAATATATATATATTTTTTTATACAGATAAGGTGCGCGGCACGCACCACCCATTGTGCGTGGCGCGCACAAGGCCTGATCAGTTCTGTCCGATTTTGTTATTTTTCGAATAAAGATCTCCCACTTCCCGACACTTTTAGACAAAATGCTTTTCACAACATTTTATAATATGTAAAACTAACACGTTTCAATAATAGAATAAGATTTACGACACCGGGCCCGCATCGGCCATTTTACAACTTTCGTACAAAATACAAGTTTTTGACTACATGAGTTTAAGTTCCAAACACAACCACGAGCATGCTGTTTGGGGATAAACTACCCAATCCTAAGTCGAAACCAAAAGTAATCCAAGCAAGCATCAAAAGGGGAAATCATCTAATCCCGAGCATACCCTTGCCACGTCTGCCTTCGAACCTAAAAGTGTAAACAACGAGAGGGTATGCTAATGCTTAGTAAATGCAATACTTATACGCATACATACATAATCCAATTACTTGCATACACCTACACAAACAACACAAATATCATTAGCAAACCACAATAAACGAAATAATCCACGTACAATGCTAATAAAACTTACACATCCCAATATACCCAATGTCGACATTTGACTCGATGGTGGCCGACGAAGAGTAGTAGGTCAAATACGTTAACTACTCACCACCCATCGCAACGCATACGTGGCCGACGAAGAGCGGTAGGTCAAAATCGTTAACCACTCACCACTACGCACCATGAGGCCGACGAAAAGTGCAACCGAAACGTTAACACTTACCTCAATCACAAGGATGGCCGACAAAAAGCGGAACCGCTTACCATCCCACGATAAGTGGCCAACGAAGAGCGGATCCCCAAATAGATAACGCTCACCACTTATCCAAACACACATGTTTCCGACGAAGAGCGATAGGTCAAACATTAATCACTCGCCACATAACAAAATACTCACATGTGACCGACGAAGAGCGATAGGTCAAACGTTAATCACTCGTCACATGCTCACCTCTAATTGTGGTCGACAAAGAGTCATTCCTTTCGGATATCACTCACCACATTCCAAACATACACACATACACACGTGGCCGACAAAGAGCGATAGGTCAAACGTTAATCGCTCGCCACATACACAAATTGAATATAGCCAACGAAGAGCTATCCACACGGATATCACTCACTATATTTTCCAAACTCAATTGTGGTCCACGAAAAGTGAATCCTAACGGATGTCACTTACCACTTCGCACGCTAGCAACCAAATTATATACATAAACATATAAATATTCCACTCACCTAGATTACTTGAAAAGCAATCCCGCTTGAGTTCCTAATCGTCCAAATGCAAATCACCTAAGTAATTCATAACAAGTAAGCCAAACACTCAAGCTTATAACAAAAATACCAATAAGTGCAATATTAACCCAATTGCACTTACTTCCAATTTGACTAAGTCAAATCTCACCCGAAACACCCATAATCACAATCGACTAGTGATTATGTTCCAACAACCCATTTACTCAAGGTTTCATCATCAAAACACATTACTTGCATCAATCTACACAAAACCCATTTTGACCTAATCTCAAGTCAAAACACCCATTTGCAAGTTTACACTAATAATCACTTATAACCTAAGTTAACAAGTGATTTCACATCCACACATGATTATCAACTAATCAATTTCATCATCCAACCCAAAACCCACCAACAATGGTTATCAACACCATTTACTAGCTCAATCACCCAATTATCAACAAGTGGGTTTACTCAAGAACACCCAAATCAAAACTCCAAATATGAACACTAAATCAAACTATGAAAAATCGGAGTTAGAACTTACCAATACTACCACAATGTAGCCAAGAGCGAGATGAACAACCTTAACACTTGAGCTTTTGATTGATTCAAGCTCCTTCTTCTCTAAATCTCCAAATCTCTCTCTAGAAATCTCTCTCTCTCTCTCTAAGAATGAAATGAGAGTGTTTGTGGATTTGAAATGTGGTCCAAAACTAGATCCAAAACTGATAATATGGCTCCACATCTGGCCTCAAGTAAAAAGACCAAAATGCCCTTCATTTAACTCAAAATTGCAAAAACAGAATTCTGTCGCAGGGGCTGTGCGTGGCGCGCTCACTTAGATGTGCGCAGCACGCACCATGGTTTGAGCAGTCTGTCTGTTTTAGTTTAAAACTAGTTTGATTATACAATGTTCATGTACTCAAGTACACTTAGGTTTAGGGTCTTACAAGATTTCTACATCTTTCAAAAATCATACTTTGAATTCAAACTGTACTAGAACATCACTTTCATTCATAAAACCCAGAAAAATATTCGTATCATTCAAAATTTACAATGACTTTATCTTTGACATCTTATGTATCTTGACAATTTCAATCTGCTTTCACACCCTTCAAGATTCTTGAAAACACCTCGGATTGATAACCAATGATTCAGATATGAGAATGCTGATGAAGCAGCGAAAACTGTAGATGGTCTTAATAGCCAAAAGCTTGATAATAAAGAATGGAGTGTTGAAAAAGCTCAAATTTGGAACTAAAAAATGGATTGAGCAAACTATGAAGGAGATTGTTGACAAATCACCAGGACTAAAACCTGTACTTGACAAATCCAGATGATTCAGTATCTGATGAAACTCTTAACGAATACCTTGCTCCTTACTTATTTAAAATTCTTGCGGAAAAATTTCCTTCATTATCCTTCGATCTTAGAAATTCTAGGATATCATCGTATCATTCATTATAAATATCCTCGATATTTCTGAAGATATCTTCATAAATATTCTTGTCCGAAATTGTTTACCTCTTCGTGCTATCCGTGTTACATCATAAAGGAAACTGTTTTAGTTTCTTTATTCTGTAAAAATTCGAGTTAAAATTATGAATGATTTCAGGAGAAGTGTTGGGAATGGAAAGCATGAGTTAGTATAATATAATGACGCCTGGTCAACGTGGTTATATTACAGTAAGTCATGCCGAATTTCTAATGGAACGTGATGATGGTTCAGAGATCTTACCTCATCATGTGCCATGTTACACGACTCTTTCATTCTTCTTAATCTCTAAATATATCAAGAAAATATTTTCTTGATATTTCTAGCTTTCCGTGATTTCTGGTAATTTAACAAATCAAATCGTGCTATTACCTTTCCTTTCTGCTTAGTATATTATGATCATTCGAAACTTCATACCTACGAATTCTGGACCATTACTTGCTTTACTTAAAGTCGAGAAGAGAAAACAAAAGATGAAGCTCCGCAATATAAGGGAAAATATACAGCCCGATAATAACACAAAAATTACAAACCGTGTATATCAATGCGTATAGCAATATAAAGACATGAGAGAATTAAAAACACTATAACCCCAAGGTAATAGTAGAAGTAAACAGATGCCTCCGGTGGCAGATGAAAAAAGAAGAATGACAGATGCAATAGTCTGGAAAATATCAAGAATCAGAACTGGATTTAGCATTTTCACAAACTTTTGGAAGTAAGAATTGAGGAAGAAAGTATATGATTGGTGAAAATAATGGAACGGAAGAGATGAATTTATAGCGAAATATCAGACATAACTATCAAGACAGATTACCGCATTTAATTAAATAGGATCATAGTTTCCTTAATTACCAAAGAATCAAATATTATACCGATTCCGAAAATTTTATTTAAATCCCTTGAGTTCGGAATCAATCTTGTCTACTTCAAAAGTTAAGACGAACTTTATTTCACTCTTTTGCGATAGCTTCACTCACACTCTTCGAGTAATCGAATTGCTTTATTCATATTACTCAATAAATTCTATCTGCATTCCACTTAAAAATATTCTTGTTGTCAACCATGACGATCTCTGTCAAATTTTGGGAGAAAATTTCTTTTACGGGTAGGTACTGTCACGATCCGGAAAATTTCGACTTATTTTGACCAAATTCTATTAATGATTTCATATTTTTGACACGATAAGCAAAGTCTGTAATGTTGAGTCTCAAAATTTTTGAACCATTTTCATAAATGCATTTGACCTTCGACTGTTCTCGACGATTCACGAACAATTACTTGTATATATATATATATATATATATATATATATATATATATATATATAGGGTTTTGTATATAATAATTAAATAATTGTAATATTTGTTTGATATTCTGATTGATATTAAGTAAGTTAAATTCGAACTTATGTGATTTTAAAATAAACGATGATCTGAAAATGAGTTATATAAATTATAGGCTTCTTAAAAGTATATTTAGGATATAATTATTAAATTTTAACTCGTTTTATATTTTACCCAGAATCGAGCGCGAACAGTTGATTTAATTTTTATTTAATAATTTTAAATAATTAATGACCAATTTTATACCCTAAAAGACTGAAATAAATAAATATAGTTCATGTAAGAATTTGGGAATTTTTCTGAATACTTTTATTCGCCACTAAGTAACAACGGAGTACGAAATAATAGTCCATGAAAACTGTCGGCAGAGTACTTACAAATTATGTGATGGCTTCCCTATTTAAATTAGATATTTTCATATCCTACACGTTTTTTTTCTCTGGTTTTATAATATATATATTTGTGAGAACCAAATTTTCCACCATATACATCTCTATCATCTAATTTGTACTTCCCACTTAAACTAACACAAGTATCACTCTTTCTATTTATATACACGAGCATATATCTATAAACATTCACATTTCTTTCCTCTTACTACCGCCTTCTTCGAGCTTAATCACCACCATGGTTCTACCACCCTCTAACCATACCCGTATCACTACCATCAACCACCATCTCATTTCATATTTAATCATCAATCCATCCACTACCTTCGACTATTGTAAACCACCGGGAAACATCATCACCGCCGGTTCTTTCACCATGATTGATCACTACCTTCAACCATCTACAACCGGAATGACCACCACTAGATCACTCTCCCTCTCTTTCTCCTCTCTTTCTCTCTCTCATCTAATCTTGTTCAAACCCCATTTAAAAATCACCACCATCATCATCAGATAACTGCTACTCTTGGCCGTTTTTGTTTCGAACAGCCCCAGCCCGAAACCACCGCCACCGAATGCCCTACAGCTTCTGTATGCTTCTATTTCTATTTCAATTTTGTAAACCACTACTTCACCACCACTAACCACCACTTTCCATCACCTCTTATGTTATAAGCAAAAACCACAAGCTCGATCCTTTCTTGTTTTCTTGTCCGAGACCCAACATCACCAACCTCACCATCGACTGTTCTGTGGCCGATTGAAAATAAACCAAAACATCACCAAAGACCTTCGATGAACTACTGCTACAGTGACTGATCTTGTTTCCATTTCATATTGTTTCAATCGTAAACCACCAACACAACCGACACTAACTGTTACTAATGTTTTTCTGTTTTAAATTTCATTCGAACAACAACTTTCGATTGATGTTTTCCTGTCAAAACCACCGATACCATCTCTGGTGTATGTTTACTATTACCGTAGCATTAATAGGGAGGACGATGATGAATAGTATTGGAGAACCAAGAAGAAGATGATGAATAGTGGTGATTCACGAGTGAAGATAAAGATGGTTCGAAGATATTATGATTTTATGTTGATGATGTTGCTGCTTTTTTTTCCTGTTTCTTCTTGTATTCTTCGTAAACCCAACTCGAACAAACAACCTGCAACTGTTCTTGTTTCTTGTTCAACTAAGATCAATCGGAATCGACAATCGGAATCGACACTCTTCGCCTCACAATCTTCCATAAAGTGGAATAATCCAGTGACAATTTACGCGATCACGTTTCCCGACAGGGAAAAATACAGTATCCTTCGCGATATCGAACTCGTACCCATTCAATACTACTATCCGAGTTTCACAACAACCCAGATTTACACTGCGAGAGCACTCGCAGCGACATCTTCATTCTCTCACTCCGGGGTCTTAAACTTCACATTTGGTTTCATACCGCACATTGGTACTACACGATCACATTACATAAGAAGACTTACACTTCATTACATCCCATCATCACAACTCTACACATAACATTTCTGAATCGTAACTCACAATCGTAACGCACGATCTCGGGTCAACATCAACAACCCGTCACTCTAACTCATTAGGGAATCCGAACCCATATTGAGGCCTAACGTGGTTCACTTCGACACTTCTCTACACATAACCCCACCGGAACTTCCTCGGGCGGCAGTAAAAACTCCCCACTTAGGATTCAGTTCCACATTCTCACCGCCAAGGTGATAACATCTCGCGGAATTGTCATTCTACATGACCATTCTCATCGTTGGTCATAAACACCAAATCGTCGCAAATTCACTTCAGGCTCTCAGAGCTATCATACACAATTACTTGAGATGTCGTACACGCGACGACATCGCACCTTCGTACCACAAATCACAACTGATAGCCCTTCATCGTTCGCAAAGCGAACTTCCTCCAAAGTCCTACATAAGCCTCTAAGCCTAGGCATATGCCAATCGGCTTAATCAATCATGCATCTCAGTCGAGATCACCTGAACTTCCACTCAACAAACCTTTATCAACAATTACCCACTCTCATGGAGAAGAGTGACCAATTTGGCACAATAATTGCGTAGACCACAATATCAACACTTCATCATAACCTTCGGCCTAACCTAACATTAAGTCCATCACCGGCTCACCAGTCATCTTTACCCGTCTATCATTTAAGATTAACAAGATTCGCTCATCTGTCACTTTATAAGAAGTATTTACCACAATACTCTTAAACTTCGACTTTCGCGACCGTCGAATTACTATCGCCTGTCGATCACTATTATAATCTTCGATGCTTCCAGGGTATCTCACGGGAACCCTAAGCACAAAGTGATCACACCATCACCGGAGTTGAACATTACACTAGTAGGTATAAGAAGGCACCTGACGCAGTGTCATGCAGAATCCTACCACATTCTACCGAGATTTAGATACTCGATCTTTAGGTTCAATACACCTGATATCGCCCATCTCTCCACAATAATGACCCGAAGTCAGACCAACTCAATAATCCTTACGGTTTATTGTCTTATCAAAAGTTCCTAGCGATCACACGCTACTCGCGATTTCCATAAGGCCAAACGATATAGCCTAACGAAGTCCTTCATTTAACACTAAGGAGATGCTCAGGAATACCAAGTCTTACTCCCTTCGACACATCGATACTGTGATGCCCCGCATAAAATTAACGTGTACGGATCATCAACAACAGGATCATTACAAGGTTAAACACTATATGCTGTTTTAAAATAAGTTTGCATTCATAAAAAGGGCGACGTCATAACCAACATCAAAAGTTTTACAACGAAAGTAGGCTTCTACGAATAGAAGCAATTAACATAAGTACGAGACCCGTAGGTCATTACAAATTCATTCTTTCAAAAGTAACATATTTTGTTAATGCAAGGTAAATGTTTCATGCAGAGACATCTCTAACAAAAGCAGCGGGAGTCTATATAGCAAGACAACTACAGCGGAAGCATCAAACCTCTAAGCACCTGAAAAAACATGCTTAAAAACGTCAACACGAATGTTGGTGAGCTATAGTTTAAGTATAACAGTAATGTAAGGTAGGCCACGAGATTTCAGTATTTCAAAACAGCATGAAAAGTATATGTTCAACCGTGGGCACTTGGTAACTAACTTAACGTAATATCACCCCCTAAAAGTACACTTGGCGACTGCGTAAGTTTACGAAGTATTAAACACCCGTTAAATGCTAGCGCTACTAGCCCAAGTGGGGATGTCAAACCCTATAGATCCATATCTAAGATTCGCGTTCACCTGTTTAAAGACCAATGACTAAACGTTACCGAGCTAAGGGGAAAGTTTATGCCGTTGTATAACCCACACATATATAAAGTTTAAGTACTCGTGCCTAGTATGTAAAACATAAAACGTGCATGTATTCTTAGTTCCCAAAATAGTTAAAGTAAAAAGGGATGCTATAACTCACAGTGAAAAGTAGTAAAGTCGGTACGAGATAAGTAAGCAAGTAGTTGGTCCGAAAGGTCCTCAACCTAAGTCAAAAGTTACTAAGTCAGTAAATCGTTCCCAAAGGTTTAAAAGTATGTAAATTAGGTCTTAAGTATCATCATCATTCATCAACATAAGTAAAAAGTAAAGTAAGTTTTCAATCAAGAATAGAGATCAAAACAAAGGTTGATTTCGTTCAGCTGCTACAACCTCTATACAAATCAAAAACATGCGTAGTCAGTGGCTATGGCTCCGTATGTGAGTCCTCCAACCTCTAACCAATTTTCAGAACCAAACTCGTCTTCGTTTGACCGTGGCGACGGTTTAAGTGCGAGTAGGTCAGAAATTTTAGCATAACGTTTCAAAGGTGTAGTGACTTTCGGAACGCTATAAATCCTAAACCGTAAATCGGATTAAGACGAGTCCTAAACAAAAAGTCATATAATTGAACCGAAAATTCTGGAAATTAACTTTTCCAGTAACCCAGGTTACTAATTAGATCCCAAAAATAGTAAGCAAAGTGTTTCGGTGGGTTCTTGGTGCTTGATGCTCATCACGGTTCTCATCCTTGATGCTTATAGCTTCAAGTTTATAACTCGTTGATGTGTTTGCATCATCTTTACCAAGTTGTGACCATCATGACACTAGTGTATGTCTAAGATATGTAGCACAATTCATTTAAGGGTTGCAAGTGGGTTGATGAACCAAAGTTACATCAAGATCTTAGATCCGACACATATATGAGTTCTAGTAGTAATATTAAGCTATAAACTTGAAAGTAAACTAAATAAACAAGATCTTAATTTATAGAACTTAGATCTTAGTTAGATCTTAAAGATCCTAGACTAGAAAGTCTAGATCTAGTGTTCTTAAGTTAAATCCTAAGTTATGAAACTTGGATCTTCACTTTAATAAAACCATAAGTTATGAAACTTAGATTTTTATCTTGTAGAATGTATTTAAGCTTATAAGCTTTTGTTTACAACAAAATTGGAAGACCATAAGCTATAGAAACTTAGATCCAACATAAGTGTATGAAGTTATAACTAGAAAGTTAAACTTCCATGTTCTTGAACTTACAAAGTTTAAACTTTAGTTTCAAGAAAAATGAGATCAAGTTTAACTAGTAATACTTGACCAATATTATACAATAATGAAATAAATAAATAAAATGAAGAAATAAACTAAGGTTACAAGTAACAAGTTCATGTTTGTTTCATACTTAAGAAGATTCAAGCCAAAGCTTGGATCTTAAGAAAATAAACCTTAAGTTTACAAAACATGAACACAAGTAAGATCTTAAAGCTTATAATCTTTAGATCTTTATAATATTTCAAGTGTAGAACCATAAGCTAACAAGCTTAGATCCTTGTTCTTGACTTCTCATCAAACAAAGGATGGAAGAAGCAAGATTCATGAAGATACAAACTAAGAAGCTTGATCTTTAACAACAAACAATAAACAAGAAGAAATGATGATGATACAATTCGGTTTCAAGGAAGAAAAAGAAAGAAAAATAAAGTTTGTTTACTTACAAACTAGAAAGAAAAGCTAGAGTGAAAGTAGTGTAAGAATGAGGTGTGTGTGAAATGAAATAATACTAGCATATAAGTAACAAAAATTGAAAAATGGAACTCCTCCCCTAGCACACAAAGGCCGACGGTTTTGGGGGTTAAAAAGGGAAGTCAAAATTCAACTTTCAAGGGTGAGAGGATGGTGAATGCTAGAATGAGGTATAAGGTTAAATGCATGGAAAGTTGGTCATGCATGCTTGAACATTTTTGTCTCCTCATTTAACTTAATTAACCTTGTTTAACCTTAAAGAGTCATTAGTATAATAGTGGGCTTACTATTAGTCCATTAAGTAATGTAGGGTGGGCTTCCAAGTCCAATAATATTAGCCCAAGTATAAGTAAGCAACAAATTAATAAAAGCCCAACTAATTAACTGCTTGCATTAGTTAATTAGAAATAATTAATAATAATTAATTATGAACGTAAATAATATTCGAAATATTATTCGAGAAAAGTACGTGTCGAAAAGACGAGTCGGGACATGGAAAGTCAAATACGGTAACAAGTAAAGTGTATAAGAATACATTTATTAACATGCAAGTATTAATAATAAATATTAATAATATAAGTCGGAAAATTCAGGGTCGTTACATTACCCATCTGTTAAAGAAAATTTCGTCCCGAAATTTTAAGCTGAGGTAGATGGAGGAGTTGGGAAAAGGTGAGGATACTTCTGCATCATTTGATCCTCTCGTTCCCAGGTAAACTCGGGTCCTCATTTGGCATTCCATCGGACTCGGACGATCGGAATCTTGTTGTGTTTCAAAGTTTTGACCTCACGGTCCATAATTTTGATAGGTTCTTCCACGAAGTGGAGTTTGTCATCAATCGTAAGTTCCTCTAGTGGTATGACAAGTTCCGGTTCAGCAAGACACTTCTTCAAATTTTATACGTGGAAGGTAGGATGAACTGAGCTCAATTGAGTCGGAAGATCCAAACGGTAAGCAACGGGTCCAACACGCTCCAAGATTTCGAAAGGACCAATGTATCGCGAGTTGAGCTTCCCACGTTTTCCAAAACGGGTCACACCTTTCCAAGGTGTGACCTCCAACATTACACGGTCACCCACGTTGAATTCGAAGTCTTTACGTTTAAGGTCGGCATAACTCTTTTGGCGATCACGGGCTGTCTTGAGTCTCGCTTGAATTTGGACAATCTTCTCGGTTGTTTCATGGACTAACTCGGGTCCGGTGATTTGTTTTTTGCCTACTTCGACCCAACAAATAGGATAATGGCATTTGCGGCTATACAATGCTTCAAAAGGTGCGACATTAATACTCGAATGATAGCTGTTGTTGTAAGAGAATTCTGCTAGAACCAAATGCCTTTCCCAAGCCTTTCCGAAATCAATAACACAAGCATGCAACATGTCCTCCAAAGTCTGAATCATGCGTTCGCTTTGTCTGTCGGTCTGTGCGTGATACGCAGTACTCATGTTGAGACGAGTCCCCAAGGATTCTTGCAAAGAACGCCAAAATCTGGAAGCAAAACGGGCATCTCGGTCTGAAATAAATGATAAGGGCACACCATGATGAGATACAATTTCCTTTATGTGTAGTTGAGCGAGTTTTTCCATCGTATCCGTTTCTTTCATGGCTAAGAAGTGTGCAAATTTGGTAAGACGGTCAACGATAACCCAGATGGTATCGTATCCGCCCACCGTCTTTGGTAGTTTCGTAATGAAGTCCATCGTTATCCTTTCCCACTTCCATTGCGGGATTTTCGGTTGCTGAAGTAACCCAGAGGGCCTCTGATGTTCGGCCTTAACCTTCGAGCAAGTTAAACACTTCCCAACATAAGTTGCAACATCCTTCTTAAGATTTGGCCACCAATACTGTTCCTTGAGATCGTGGTACATTTTACCGGCTCCTGGATGAATCGAATATCTTGACTTGTAGGCTTCGTCTAGAATGAGGCTTCACAAATCCCCATAACTAGGCACCCAAATTCTTCCGACGAAGTATCGGAGTCCAGTCTCCCTTAACCTCGAATTGAGAGACGAGAATGTTCAAGTGTTCATGGGAAATATTCTCCTTTTTGAGAGCCTCATCTTGGGCTACTCGGATCTGGCTATTGAGATTCGAATGAATGGTGATGTTCAAGGCCCGGACACGAAGAGGTGCCATCCTCTCCTTTCGGCTCAAAGCGTCGGCTACAACATTGGCCTTGCTAGGATGGTAACGAAGTTCACAATCATAGTCGTTCATCGTCTCGATCCATCGTCGCTGTCTCATGTTCAGTTGTTTTTGATCGAATATGTGTTGGAGGATTTTGTGGTCAGTGAAGATAGTACTTTTAGTTCCATAAAGATAGTGTCTCCAAAATTTGAGCGCAAAGACAACGGCTCCAAGTTCGAGATCTTGAGTAGTGTAGTTTCGCTCGTGAATCTTCAGTTGACGAGAAGCATAAGTAATGACCTTCGTTCTTTGCATCAATACGCAACCAAAACCATTTTTCGAGGCATCACAATATACGACAAAATTGTCACTGCCTTCAGGAAGTGATAAGATAGGCGCGGTGGTCAATTTCTGCTTCAAGGTTTGAAATGCTGATTCTTGTTCGGTTTCCCAAACGAACTTCTTCCCTTTGTGAGTCAGCGTGGTCAAAGGTCGTGCAATTAGAGAGAAACCTTCAATAAATCTTCGGTAGTAACCGGCGAGACCTAAAAATTGGCGGATATGAGTCGTAGTAGTGGGGGTTTCCCACTTGCTGATAGATTCGATCTTTGTGGGATTAACTTTAATACCTTGATCGCTCACAATATGACCCAGGAATTAGACTTCCTTCAACTAAAACTCACATTTGGAGAATTTGGCATATAGTTGCTCTTATCTCAAGAGTTCCAACACTAGTAGAAGATGTTGCTCATGTTCTTCTTCGCTTTTGGAGTAGATGAGGATATCATCTATGAAGACGATAACGAACTTATCCAGGTATGGCTTGCATACACGATTCATGAGATTCATAAACACGGCAGGTGCGTTGGTTAAACCGAATGGAATCACGAGAAACTCATAGTGACCATAACGGGTTCTGAACACAGTTTTCATCACATCACTCTCCTTCACCCTCAACTGGTGATAACCGGATCGCAAATCGATCTTAGAGTAAACGCTTGATCCTTGCAGCTGATCGAAAAGATCGTCAATTTTGGGAAGGGGATACAGATTCTTGATCGTCAACTTGTTCAGCTCACGATAATCGATACACATGCGGAAAGATCCGTCCTTCTTCTTCACAAACAAAACAGGTGCGCCCCAAGGCAAAGAACTTGGTTGAATAAATCCACGGTCTAGCAGTTCTTGTAGTTGGCTCTACAACTCTTGCATTTCGGAAGGTGCGAGTCGATAAGGTGCGCGAGCTACCGGTGCAGCTCCTGGTACTATATCAATCTGAAACTCTACTGCTCTCGATGACGGTAATCCAGGAAATTCCTCTGGAAAGACATCGGGAAATTCGTTCACAATTCGTACATCATCCAAGCTCTTCACCTCGGTGTATAATGTTTTCACATGTGCTAAAACAGCAAGACGTCCTTTCTTCATTATCTTTTGTGCTTTCATGCAACTAATGAGGTTCAGCTTCGAGTTACATCTCTCTCCCTAAATAATTAGTGGCTCACCATCTCCGTGTGGTATACGAATAAATTTATATCCACAGATAATGTCGGCCCTTACCTTGGTCAACCAGTCCATACGGACAATCACATCAAAACTTCCCAATTTGATGGGTATCAAGTCAATCTCGAAATCCACACCAGCTATGTTGATAATACCTCCTCAGCTAATTTGGTCAACTTTCTCAAGTTTTCCATTGGCTACCTCGACAAGCATACTCTCCTTTAAAGGAACTAACGACCAATTTATCTTAGAGCAAAAGTGTCTACATACATAACTCCTATCGGCACTAGTATCAAACAGGACAGAAGCTAATAGATTGTTGATAGTGAATATACCTGTAACCAAGTCGGGGTTCTCACGGGCATCCCTTACGTTTACGTTGAAAGCTCTTCCTGGCGCCGGCCCGCCGTCCTTTCTCTTGTTGGGACATTCATTCTTGAAGTGGCCCTGTTGTTCACACTCATAGTATTTCCTTGGTCCAGTAGGGTTTGTCTTCACAGTTGGGGTGGTGATCTTGCAGTCTTTGCCAATATGCCCAGTCCTTTTACACTTTTCGCAGACCACGTTGTAGTACCCGGTATGATGCTTGTAGCATCTCTTGCACTGCGGGAGACTACCCTTGTAGTTAGGGTTTAAGCTAGGGTTTGGGTTGGAGTTGTTTCCCTTGAAACTTTCATGCCTCTTAGCTGGGTTTTGATTAAAGACCCTTCCCTTGTTGCTGTCCCACTTACGTTTCTCATTACTAGCTCCCGATTCGGATTTCCCCTTTTCTGGTTCTTTACTGGTAATTTGGTTCATCAGGGTGTGCGCCATGCGCATAGCTTCCAGGACATCAGCTGGTTTTGAAGAGGTGACATTTCCCTGAATGGACTTGGGAAGTCCCCACAAATACCGTTCCATTCGCTTAAATTCCGGGGTAACCATCGTGGGGCACATCAAGGCTAGTTCCAAGTACCTTCGATTATAACCATCAAGATCGGTTCCCACATCCTTCAACTCCCAAAACTCAGCTTCCATTTTCTGAATCTCTGTTCTAGGGCAGTACTCCTCGATCATAGCCCCCTTAAATTCCTCCCACGGTGTAGCATAAGCCTCGTCAATACCTTTAGCCTGAGCAAGTGTGTTCCACCAAGTTAAAGAGCTGTCCAACAGTGTACAGGAGGCATACTTAGTCTTGTTCATTTCTGAGCAGTTGCTCACATGGAACACAACTTCTAATTTCTCAAACCACCTCGTCAGTCCAACCGGCCCCTCAGTACCATTGAAATTGTGGGGATTACAGCTTTGAAATTCCTTATAGGTATACCCGTTATGATTGTGCTGGTTAACAGGTGGAGCTTGGGGGTTGACATTCGTAATTGCTGCAGCTATTCGTTCAGTTATCATCTCCTCAATCTGTGCTGCTGTGGGCGTTGATCTTCCGTTTGCCATTGATCTTCGAAATAGAAATTTTGACTTAAGTCAAAATCCAGCATTCAATAAATAATGATACAGTATATGGTAACCAACATGGAATCAACACATCGCATGTTAATTAAGTAATGCAACTAGATACAGGTACCACAAAATCATCATATAGTAACGTAAATAGAACACCGTACAGAAATTAAACAACACTAAGTTCCATTCATTAAATAAGAAAGTGACATACATCCGCATGCGGTTCGTACAATATATGAAACTACAAATGGGATTACATAATGAAATCTAATACAACAGCCCTATGGTGACGGTGGGTAAAGGATTTCCATCATGTGGGACACCTGGTCCTCGAGCTCAATTACCCGAGCACTGAGGATATGCACTTCCCTCGTCAGTTCCTCGACGACGGGGGATGCTGGTGGGGCAGGCGATGCAGATGGTATAGGTGGAGCTGGTGGTGCAGGCCATGCTGGTGGAGCTGGTGGTGCAGACGGTCCAGCAACAGAAGTAGACGGTGCGTAACGGGAAGCCTTACGCACGAATGGATCTACATGGTAAGGCACAACCTGCTTACGGGCGGTAACCCTAACCAACTGTCCTCGTGCGTCCACGAACGGTCTACCTCCGTTAACCCCTGGAATAACAGTACCATTGAAACGATATCGCTTCTTCGGTGGCGTAGAGGGCGGCTGCACGGGCGCCTCCTCAGGGTCCTCTTCGGAATCCTCGTCGGAATCCTCTTCGCAGAAGTCATCAGATGATGAGTCGTCTGAATCATCTGAGGGTGGATTAACTTGACCGATGGTCATCAGTTGATATCTGCTAGGCGAGATTGACACGGCACGTCCATCAGCAAGGCATCTGACCCAATGTCCTCGCTCATTACGGAAAGGACCGTCCTCATTTCCCCCAGGAATCACAGCACCACTGGAATGGTGCTGTGGCTCCAGGGGTCCTGGGCTAGGTGGAGCTGGAATCTCCTCTGGGTCCCCGTCTCCGTCTTAGATGATCATTAGGTCAGGTGCATGGCTACTGTCCCCAGAGGATGAATCGCCAGAGTCACTGGAGGGTAGCGATGACGGGATCTGTGAGTCGGCAGCAGTAGTATGCGAGGTGGCAGATGAATCTGAGTCGCTTTCCAAGTCAATGATGATGGGCGGGATATCCGACATCTGAACAAGGAAAAATAACTTTTTCCATGTCAGTAAGTCATATAGCAAGCACGTATTAGGCAAAGTAACTACGACAGTCTAGATCATCTATAGCAGTAGATGGCATGGCAATAATAACAAGTATCATGCAATCGAAAGCAGATAGTAGCATGCAGTAGTGAAAAAAAGTAGCAGTATATGACATATAGCAGTAAAAGTAAGTAGCAGCATGCAGCAAGTTCTGCAGAAACAAGTAAACTAGCAAGTTGTAGATTAGTCCTATTAGTGAATCCTACTTAGTCCAGTCTAGACTCACTAATGCAACCTAATTCCCTACAACCAATGTTCTGATACCAAATGTGATGCCCCGTATAAAATTAAGGTGTACGGATCATCAACAACAGGATCATTACAAGGTCAAACACTATATGCTGTTTTAAAATAAGTTTGCATTCATAAAAAGGGTGACGTAATAACCAACATCAAAAGTTTTACAGCGAAAGTAGGCTTCTATGAATAGAAGCAATTAATATAAGTACGAGACCCGTAGGTCATTACAAATTCATTGATTCAAAAGTAACATAGTTTGTTAATGCAAGGTAAACATTTCATGCAGAGACATCTCTAACAAAAGCAGAGGGAGTCTACACAACCAGACAACTACAGCGGAATCATCAAACCTCTAAGCACCTGAGAAAACATGCTTAAAAACGTCAACACGAATGTTGGTGAGCTATAGTTTAAGTATAACAGTAATGTAAGGTAGGCTACGAGATTTCAGTATTTCAAAATAGTATGAAAAGTATATGTTCAACCGTGGGCACTTGGTACTAACTTAACGTAATATCACCACCTAAAAGTACACTTGGCGAGTGCGTAAGTTTATGAAGTATTAAACACCCATTAAATGCTAGCGCTACTAGCCCGAGTGGGGATGTCAAACCCTATGGATCCATATCTAAGATTCGCGTTCACTGGTTCAAAGATCAATGACTAAACGTTACCGAGCTAAGGGGAAAGTTTATGCCGTTGTATAACCCACACATATATAAAGTTTAAGTACTCGTGCCTAGTATATAAAATGTAAAACGCGCATGTATTCTTAGTTTCCAAAATAGTTAAAGTAAAAAGGGATGCTATAACTCACAGTGAAAAGCAGTAAAGTCGGTACGAGATAAGTAAGCAAGTAGTTGGTCCGAAAGGTCCTCAACCTAAGTCAAAAGTTACTAAGTCAGTAAATCGTTCCCAAAGGTTTAAAAGTATGTAAATTAGGTCTTAAGTATCATCATCATTCATCAACATAAGTAAAAAGTAAAGTAAGTTTTCAATCAAG
Source organism: Rutidosis leptorrhynchoides (assembly GCF_046630445.1). Lineage (NCBI taxonomy): Eukaryota > Viridiplantae > Streptophyta > Magnoliopsida > Asterales > Asteraceae > Rutidosis > Rutidosis leptorrhynchoides. Next base: position 235,111,215 of record NC_092335.1, read on the forward strand.
AATAGAGATCGAAACAAAGGCTGAATTTGTTCAGCTGCTACGACCTCTATACAAATCGAAAAGACGCATAGTCAGTGGCTATGGCTCCGTATGTGAGTCCTCCAACCACTGAACAATTTTCAGAACCAAACTCATCTTTGTTTGACCATGGCAACGGTTTAAGTGCGAGTAGGTCAGAAATTTTAGCATAACTTTACAAAGGTGTAGTGACTTTCGGAAGGCTATAAATCCTAAACCGTAAATCGGATTAAGACGAGTCCTAAACGAAAAGTCATCTACTCGAATCGAATATTCTGGAAATTAACTTTTCTAGTAGCACAGGTTATTGATCAGATCCCAAAAATAGTAAGCAAAGTGTTCCGGTGGGTTCTTGGTGCTTGATGCTCATCACGGTTCTCATCCTTGATGCTTATAGCTTCAAGTGTACAACTTGTTGATGTGACGACCGGAAATTTTCGACCAAATTTAAACTTGATCTTTAAATGATTTTGACACGATAAGCAAAATCTGTAATGTTGAGTCTCGAAAATTTTGAACTGTTTCATATATTCAATTGACCTCCGACTATTCTCGACGATTCACGAACAATTATTTGTAAATAAATATGTATGTATATATATATATATATATATATATATATATATATATATATATATATATATAAATAATAATTAGAGATATTAAATAAAGTATTATATGATTTGATGATTTGAATTAATAATTAAATTGTTAGTTAATATATATTTATGTAAATATAATGTAATTCAAAAATAAATGGTTTTGAATTCATTTAGGAAACAATAATAACACTCGTTTGTCATTCAAATGATTAGCTTAATTCGAACTTATATGATTTTAAAATAAACGGTGATCCGAAAATAAGTTAAATAAATTATAGGCTTATTAAAAATGTATTTAGAAGCTATTTGTTAAATTTTAAAACTTGTTATATTTTACTTGGGGTTGAGAGCTAATAATTAAATTAATTTTTATTTTATAATTTTAAATAGTTAATGACCAAATTTTATACCATAATGACTAGAATAAATAAAGATAATTAATATAAAAATTTAGGATTTTTCTAAGAACTTTTGTCCGTCACTGAAGGAGCACGATTTAATACTCTGTATAAACTGTAGGTAGGATATTTAATGAGACGTTTAAGTACAATTGATTATATAATTATTATTAATACTATTATATTATTTTAATTGCTCACTATATTTGTATGTATATAAATGTGAGACGACATCTTACAACCAACAAACACGTTCCATTCATTATTGTGACTACTTTATAATTATTGATTATTATTATATCATATTGTTATCTCTATCTAGTTATACTCCGTAATATATGGGATGATGTGTTGGCCAATATAACTAAATAGCAGTCACGAGATAAAGACCACTTGTTAAATATTATTGATCGAATTTTGTTTACTTCCCTTTATTTTTTGAAAGGCAACATCCACTTATTTCTCTTTGCATTTTTATCCGCTTTTGTCATCAACATGTTATATAATATAAATATACAACACCCCACTATATTCGAAATCCTTGCTGTTATATTTTTTTTGTTTCTAGTCAACATCTACTAGCATAATCTAATAATATATTTATACATTTACAATTACATAACATTAATATTGGAAACCCATCATGTCTTATACATATACATATAACGTACATATAAATCATAAACTTAACACATCTACAACCCACCAATCACCTTCTCCTTTTACTTCGACCAACCATCACAGCCATGGCAGTTTTCCACCACCACGAGGACACCATGGTTCTGCGGCTATTGCTACAACCGAATATGGTTCCTATTTCTAGTCATTCAAGCAAAGAATAACACCCTTTCTTGTTCATTTCTTCGATCACCAACCATTACCACTATTCGGCCACTTCCCACCACCACCTATGAGCACCACCAATAGACCATCACAACCTCGCCACCATTCCCCTTTCTCTCCCATGAATCACCATCACAACACCCATTATTTTTTTTATTTTTTTTCTTTCTTTCCGTTTTCATAAGAGCATCAAACAGCCGCCATTTATGTACACGTTTACTACTGCTACTGTTAATTCTATGATTTCACAACTGTGAAACAACAGCCTCGAAACACCACAAATCGAAACCAACACAAACACTTATCACCTTTATCGAATCACAATCTCACCGCTAAATTTTTATCTCTGTTGCTTCGAGAATTTGATGTTACCACTCGCCTGTTTTTCTTGCGGTTCGAGACCCAAAAGATCAGCCAAACATCAATGATTGTGCCACTGTTTTACTGCTGCCATTTCTATTTATTCACGCAAAAACCCTTTTGTTAAACTGTCCCTGCTATTTTCTTTTCGTAACCCAAAAAAAATATTGGTGATGATGAAATGAAAGAGATAAAACCATAACGTTTCTGTTGCTGCTACCGGCTGGTTACTGTACTGATTCAGTCCACGAAAGAATGATGATGATGAAGCTTGATGGTGAAGTTGAGAATGGAAGATGATGATTATGTACAAGTGATGTTTATGTCAAGTAATAATAAAAGAAAAAGGGAAACGTACCACTTCATTAATTTTTTTTTCGTTAACTAGCAAAAGCCCAACATAGATTAATTAAGGCCCGATTATTAAATTCTGGCCCAACATGATTCATATAAGAAATGGATCCGGTAAAGGTAATTAATGGACCGATTTATGAAGGAATGGTGATGTTATACCTCGTGGACTGATGTCGATGATGACATAATGAAACAATGGAATGATGGCGATGGTATGAGTCCATGATGAAGAGATGGTAACGTGAACGATGATGATACTCCTGTAAGAATGATGTTTGATGAGGTGATGATATAATGATAAAGATAATGGTGATTGTGATGATTATGATGATGATCACGATTAAATGGAAAATGAATGATGACGAAACAGGTTAATGATGAATATGATGGGTTAAGATGAAGATGATAGTTTAAGATGATGTTGAAAATGATGATGAATGAAAATGATAAACAGATATATTAAGTTTAATATATTTAGGCTGGGATATAAAGCAGAAAGGAGTTGGCAGAGGAATAGTTAGGGGTGTTGTGTGTAATCAAGAGGTCACGGGTTCGAGTCCCGTCGCGGGCAGTTTATATTTTTTCCTATTTTGAGGTAGTTACTTATCATCATTATTCTTATTATTATTATTATTATTATTATTATTATTATTATTATTATTATTATTATTATTATTATTATTATCTTTATTATTATTATTATTATTATTATTATTATTATTATTATTATTATTATTATTATTATTATTATTATTATTATTATTATTATTATTATTATTATTATTATTATTATAATTATTATTATTATTATTTTAGATATTATAGTTATTATCATTATTACTATTATTATTATTATCATTAAAAAGTATTAAAATATCAATATTACTATTATTAGTATTATCATCATTATTAGTAATATTTTCATATTAACAATATTATTATTACAATTAAATATTTTCCATATAAAAGTATACTTATTACAACTACAATAATATTACATTAAAATTTATATTAAAAACTATTATATAAAAATTTACATATAACAAATCATTGATTTTTAATATAATATTAAATATATATATATAAAACTATAAAAATATTATTTATTCAATATATAAGATATAAAACTTAAGATATAATATATAAATTTGTTCAAATACAAATATATGTGTTAATATATATATGAATGATATAGGTTCGTAAATCCGAGATCAACCCTACACTTGTTCAATGACGTCATATGTATTTTTACTACAAAATACAGTATGGTGAGTTTCATTTGCGTTTTTACCCTTTATATTTTTGGGCTGAGAATACATGCGCAATTTTTATAAATGTTTTACGAAATAGACACAAGTAATTGAAACTACATTATATGGTTGAATGATCGAAGCCGAATATGCCCCTTTTACTTGGTAACCTAAGAATTAGTAAACCAGTCTACTAATTGACGAGAATCCTAAAGATAGATCTATTGGGCCTAACGAACCCCATCCGTTGTAGCGGATGCTTTAGTACTTCGATGTTGTTTTATATCATGTCCGAAGGATTTCCCGGAATGATAGGGGATATTCTTATATGCATCTTGTTAATGTTGGTTACCAGGTGTTCAATCTATATGAATGATTTTTTTCTCTATGCATGAGATGTATATTTATGAGAAATGGAAATGAAAATCTTGTGGTCTATTAAAATGATGAAAATGAATGATTTTTGTCTCTATGCATGGGACGTATATTTATGAGAAATGGAAATGAAAATCTTGTGGTCTATTAAAATGATGAAAATGAATGATTATGATAAACTAATGAACTCATCAACCTTTTGGTTGACACTTTAAAACATGTTTATTCTCAGGTATGAAAGAAATCTTCCGCTGTACATTTGCTCATTTTAGAGATATTGCTTGGAGTCCTTCATGACATATTTCAAAAGACGTTGCATTCGAGTCGTTGAGTTCATCAAGAATATTATTAAGTCAATTATAGTTGGATATATTATGAAATGGTATGCATGCCTGTCAACCGTCGATGTAATGAAAGTTTGTCTTTTAAAAACGAATGCAATGTTTGTAAAATATATCATATAGAGGTCAAGTACCTCGCGATGTAACCAAATGTAATGTATTCTTCCAGATGGATTAGGATGGGTCATGAAAGTTGGTATCAGAGCTGTGGTCTTAGCGAACCAGGTCTTGCATTAGTGTGTCTAACTGATAGTCGTTAGGATGCATTAGTGAGTCTGGACTTCGACCATGTTTGCATGTCAAAAGTTTTGCTTATCATTTTTTTCGGAAATCATCTTCTTATCATCCTTAGAAAATTACCTTCTCATTATTCTTAGTCTAGACACGTTTTACTGCATTAACTGCATGAATAGTGTATAGACAAAATTCATATCTTAGCGTATCTGTTACTGTAGATCTTGCCTGATATCTCTCGTAATTTTTTCTGTAATTTAAGGGATCCTGGTACTATATATATCTTTGCATATTATGCATTGAGAATATATCCAACTATCAATTGCTGTTACTAAACTCTTCATACCAAAAATCTTTTCTGTGATCAGGTAAGATGGCCTCTACGAATCGACCAAGTTTCTCTGACTCTGAAGACAGCGTGACAGGAGCACACCAACCAATCAACTACCGTGATTACTGGAGAAAATGGGGGTGGATTTGCGACATACTCACCCTATGGAGAAGGGAAGAAGGTACTCCATATCATGAACCGAATCTACCACCTAACCTTGAAGTACTTGACCCGCTCACCGGAGAACCCGTTCGCAACACCGTTTATACCCTTTTTGCAAGAATTTTTCATCTTGAGGCTACCATTAACGGAAATAGAGGAGATATCTGACCTATACCTCACACTGATAACCAACCAGGGTTAGTAGAAGAAATTAAAGAACTCTGAGCTCGAGTGTTAACTTAAGAGAGCACGATACACAATTTGTAAGCCCCAACAGTACCACCAACATCAACACCAGTACCACCAACAACCCAAGTTTCAACATCATATGCCTCAACATCGCAATCTATACCTCGAGCATAATCATCGTTCTACATGACGTTTTACATCATTTATCTTCGTACAACATGACGATTATGTAATCTATAATGTTCTAGAGATTATATATTCTTGTTCTAACGGTAAATCAAATGAGTTTAATATCATATTGACTCATTAAATCCATAATTACATATGAAGAAAGTATATATGTATATATATTTTCATAAAGATTGTAATTAAAAATTCTTTTGTACAAACTGTTAATGATGAAAATATTTTAACGGGTAGGTAATACCCGAAGAATATTTAGATTTCACATTAATAAGTTACACTGTATATTCTTCGAATCTGATTCAATAGTCATTTACTATCCTACTTACAACCACGAATATACGTATCCGTTCATCGTAGAATAACCATTTTTATTCAATTTCATATTTGGATTTTGACCTATCAGAATCCAACAAGTGGCATAATGAAGAAAACATATGACAAAATAAAATTTGTTAGAAACAGACAAATTAACTATGTGAAATTTTGTTAAGAATCCATGCTAACTGTTCCTAGCTAACTGATTACATTTTATTTATCACAATTTAATTATCGCAGTTTATATTCTTGTAAATTTATTTATCGTCATTTAATTTCTGTTATTTATTTTACGCACTTTAAATATCGGGACACGTATACAAGGTTTTGACATATCATATCGACGCATCTATATATATTATTTAGAATAACCATAGACACTCTATATTCAGTAATGCTGGAGTTAGCTATACAGGGTTGAGGTTGATTCTACAATAATATATATACTTTGAGTTGTGATCGAGTCTGAGACATGTACACGGGTCAAGATACATATTAATTAATTCGAATATTATATATTAAACTATATATGAATTATTGGACTGGCAACTGTGGACTATCGACTGTGGACTAATGACATTGGACAATTAAAATGAATTAAAATATTGATTATAACATATAAACTAAATATTTCTTCAAGTTTGCCACTTGATTTCATCTTAAACCTCATTTGTATCTTGACGATTACAATCTGCGTTCAAACCTTTCATGATTCTTGAAAACACATTAATCGATAGGATGAATCAACCGTACTTCACCCACTGAAGGAAAGATTTATGCATATAGTTATGCACCTGAGAAACTGTGCTAATTCCTTAGTGTTATTATTACCCAAAATAACTTGGTAATCCCTTTCAAAGTAGAAAATTTTGTCACAGCTTCAGCAAGTCAACTTCGAATTTTCATTCGAAACAACCTTATTATAACCTTGATATATATGCGTGCTCTTTTATTGTTATCAGGGAACCTTTTATATTCCACCATATTACCAGCAGACATACCAGCAACCTCGTTGCTTCTTGGCTTAAATCTCTCTGATAAATCATTATATTTATTCATTGAAACCCTATCATATACTCATCTGCATCTTGTAACGAGAACTGCCATACCAATTACCGGGAATCAGCAATCAGTACTTTGAAAACTCACATCATATCTACATCAACAGTTATATGTATAACATTTATCTCTTAGAATTATGATCTTTCATTCAGAAATTCTGAAAAGCACTCAGTCTACAAATCAATATTCCGAATGTTGAAAAAGCTGAATGAAGCAGCAGAAACCGTAGACAACCGTAAATGACCTTAATCATCGGATGTTTGATGATAAAGAATAGTATGTTGGAAAAGCTCAAAAAAGTTGGAACAGGAAAACGGATTGAGCAAACCACGAAGGAGACCAAGGCCAAGTACAAGGACCATACCTTATATTCAAAGAATCCAGGTAATTTTGGATCCGATGAAACCTTCAACGAAAATCTTGCTCCGTACTCATGTTAAAATCTTGAGGAAAATCTTTCTTCATCAACCATCGAACTTAGAAATTCCAAAATATCATCATAAATATCTTTGATATTTCTGAGGATATTTTCATAAATATTCTCGTTCGAAATTATATATCTCTTCGTACTTCATGTGTTTCATTATATTGGAAACTTCTGTAAAATCTAATTTTAATTTATGAATGAATTCTGGAGAAATGTAAAGAAATTGATGCATGAATTAGTATAATATAATGACACTTGATCAACGTGATTATATTACAGTAAGTCATGCCGAGTTTCTAATGGAATGTGATGATTCACAGATCTTAACATCATCATGTGCCATGTTACATGACTCTTATATTCTACCTAATCTCCAAACATACCAAGAACATACCTTCCTGATAGTTCTATCTTTCCCGGATATTCTGGTAATTTGACAAATCAAATCATGCTAATACGTTCCTCTCTGCTTAGAATATTATAGTCACTCGAAACTCTATACCTACGAATTCTAGACCATTACTCGCTTTACTAGAGGTCGATAAGAGAATAAAAAGTCAAAGAGCTCCAAAATATAAGAGAAAATATAAAGCCCAATAACAACACGGAGGTTACAAATCGTGGATATTAATACGAATAGTAATATAAAGACACGGTAGAATTAAGAATAGTATCACCCCAAGGTAATAGTGAAAGAAAACAGATTTCTCTGGTGGAAGATTGGAAAGAAGGATGACGGAAATGATAATTAGGAAAATATCAAGTATTAGAACTGGATTAAACATTTTCACAATCCTTTGGATGTATGAACTAAGAAAGAAAGTATAGGAATGGTGAGAATAATGGGACAGAAGAGTTTAATTTATAATGAAAATATCAGACAGAGTAATTGAAAGGACCCGTCCTAATCCATCCGGACGAAGTCCATATCGATTATAAACGATTCACAACAGTTGATTACATCGCGAGGTACTTGACCTCTATATGATACATTTTACAAACATTGCATTCGTTTTGAAAAGACAATCTTTCATTACATCTAAAGTTGACAGACATGCATACCATTTCATAATATATCCAACTATAATTGACTTAATAATGATCTTGATAAACTCAACGACTCGAATGCAACGTCTTTTGAAATATGTCATGAATGACTCCAAGTAATATCTTTAAAATGATCAAATGCACAGCGGAAGATTTCTTTCGTACCTGAGAATAAACATGCTTTCAAGTGTCAACCAAAAGGTTGGTGAGTTCATTAGTTTAGCATAAATAATCATTTCATAATTTTAATAGACTACAAGATTTCATATTTCCATTTCTCATAAACATACGTCCCATGCATAGAGACAAAAATATCATTCATATGGATTGAACACCTGGTAACCGACATTCACAATATGTATATAAGAATATCCCCATCATTCCGGGATCCTCCTTCGGACATGATATAAATTTAGAAGTACTAAAGCATCCGGTACTTTGGATGGGGCTTGTTGGGCCCAATAGATCTATCTTTAGGATTCGCGTCAATTAGGATGTCTGTTCCCTAATTCTTAGATTACCAGACTTAATAAAAAGGGGCATATTTGATTTCGATAATTCAACCATATAATGTAGTTTCGATTACTTGTGTCTATTTCGTAAAACATTTATAAAAATTGCGCATGTATTCTCAGCCCAAAAATATAAAGGGTAAAAAGGCAAATGAAACTCACGCATATAAATGTTGTAAAACAGTTAATAAAGCATTTGCATGTATTCTCAGCCCAAAAATGTAAAGAGTAAAAAGGGATTAAATGAAACTCACCGTATTGTATTTTGTAGTAAAAATACATATAACGACATTGGACAATTAAACAATGCAAGGTTGGCCTCGGATTCACGAACCTATATCATTTGTATATATATATATATATATATATATATATATATATATATATATATATATATATATATATATATATATATATATATTAAAACATATACTTGTAATTGACTAAATCTATATATTATTATTAGTGATGTAATTGTTATTTTAAATTCTCCATCAGTTTTGTTTTTATATTTTCATTTTATATTTAGTAATATTTATATAGTTAAGTGTTGTATATTAAATATATATTTATATATATATATATATATATATATATCTATATTTTTATGTTTATAAATTTAATAACATCCTTAAAACTTTTATTTTTATAATCATAATTATTTTAATATAGATAATGCTGCTAATAGTAATAATGATAGTTTTAGTAAAATAATGCTTTTAATAATAAAGATAATGTTTAATAGTTTTAATAGAAATTTCTGTAATCATACGATAATATTAAATTAATGTTTATATGATAAGTCTATTATTGATACTTTGTTATATTAATATTAATAATAATGATAATACTAATATTAGTACATATGTTAATCATAATAATAATACTAATAATTACACTAGTAATAATATTTATGAAAATAGTAATAACTTGTATTATAAGCATATTCCTTATAGTGATAATAATATTAAGTTATAAAATTAATAATAACATCATAAACAATATTTATAGTAATGATAATAATAATAATAATAATAATAATAATAATAATAATAATAATAATAATAATAATAATAATAATAATAACAATTATGATACTTATTATAATAATTGTAATACTAATAATAATTGTATTACTAGTAATAATAATATTAATAATATTAATATTAACAGTAATATTACATTTAATAATAATCTCAAATCATAATAATAACCATGATAATAATTGATATTCTAATAATAATAACATTAATAATAATAATAATGAATTTTAAAATATGAAACTACCTCAAAATACTCGGATAAAAAAAATGTCACTAGTCGGGCTCGAACTCGAGACCTCTTGCTCGCCCGTCATGCCCCTTAACCATTCATCCATATGTTACTTTCTGATTATAACCCAAGTGAGAAACAAATTATATCCCGTTTATTCGTATTCATCTTCTTCATATTCAAATCGACCAAGGATCATCCAATTAATCCTAACGATTTGATTTTTATAATTTTGTGATAAAACTTAACAGCGTATATCGAATTAACAATCATCAGATAAAAAAAAAAATTTATACAGCCTCAAAAATTGAGGTTCCTGCTCGTCGCTATCTTTAAAAAATAAAAAAATTTGATGTTGATTTTTTTATCACATTTTGGACAAAGTTTATAACACGAGATATGCTTTAAAACTTTTCTGTAATCTTTATCAAACTTCAATTCCTGTTAATTCGTAACACAAAATTCAAATTTAAATGAAGAACACAGTTTGACTTTTTGAATACCAAAACTTTGACTTGAAAATTTGAATTGAATAATTGATGTTGAAGGCTGTAACTTTACAGGAAGTTTTAGAAGAAGATTCCTAACAACTCTGTAATATTACTTTTTGGAAATTCGTTTGAAATCGATTTATGATGAAAATTATCAAGAACAGGGCCTGTCGAGCTTTTTATTTAAATTTTTCTGTAAAAATCAATCAAATAATTGAAGGTGATAATTGATAATGAAGTTAAAAGAACTGAATGACTTTTCTTTTCGATATCATTGAACAACCCGTTTGATTTATAGCAGAAAAATATGTCGAGCAGTTAAATTAAATACAGAAAATTAAATAAATAAATAGAACAAATAAAATAAAATGGAAAGCAAACTATTTATTCATAAAATAAAATGGAAAGCAAACTATTTATTCATAACAGAATTTGGATTTACCCTTTTGTCTAAAATCTGATTCGTACTAATTGAGACAAGAAATAAATCGCATACCCCATCTGATAAGGACAGCAA